>NW_026442159.1:0-22626 GCF_026898425.1 Galleria mellonella
AGTTAGGTGTCTATTTTTTATTTTTGGGGTAGGGATATGGCAATGAAATTACAAATTACTGAAATATGCCATTTTACTCCTCAGGAATAGCAATTCATGAAGGGTATCAAGCGCATCATAGTATTTAGAGATATCTATGGTTTGCCATTCTAAGAAGTATAAAAAATATATACATACATACATTAGAAACAGAGATGTTCGTCGACGCGCTTTCAAACTATTGTCACAGATAAAACAATAATAGTCCGTACTATTCCGCTAAAGAGGGCAGTGTGAATGATGGCCTGTCTGAGAGGCAGTTTAAACAAGCCACTGACTCCAGTGGCCAAGCAAGTAGATAAATAATAATGGTTAACTGGTAGAGAATGCCATATGGCATTAAGCTCAATATTTGTACAAAGTTTTATTGTGCAATATATTGCACAATAAAACTATAGAATAAATAAATAAATAAACGATCTAGAATACAGCTGATATTCATGTTTAATTTTAAGAGGAATGTGGAGTTTAGCTCAGTTCATAATTTTATATTTGGTATAAAACGTGGAAGGACCATTCCATTTTCATCCATTAGAAAAAAAAAACACAATAAGACTTTCGTGATGTTTTAAGAGGAACGCTGCTGTCCACCCCTCGATCATTAATATATATGGCCCATAACAATAATAATAATCCATAATAATAATTAGCCCCTATTGCTAGCAATAGGTTAAACTCCAAACAGTTCCCTCAGAAACTATCTATGATTGATTCCTGGTCAATTCGCCACAACCTGACTTCATCCAATCATTTATTTATTATATATACTTTATTGCACACAAAGATAGATAGATAGATACTCTTTATTGTTTCCTCCAAAAGATTACAATAGTAAACTTATTATAAATATAAACAATTACAAGAAATAATCACAACGAGAAAACAATTGGCGACCTTATCGCTAAGAGCGATCTCTTCCAGGCAACCTTTGGATGGAGAGGAGTAATTATAAACTGTTTGATTGGAGGCACGATGAAGATCCTATTATTAGTAAATATGGAGATTTAATACATGTAATAATGTAAATATATATATCCCTACTCCCTATTATATACATATACATATACATACACATACATATATGCACACATACATAAATACATACATACATACACATACATACATACATGCATATAAACACCTACACAAATAAATAAGTATATAAATAATAAAGATTGCATTAATATAAATTATTTTGAGCAAAGATGTATAACAGACGAGCTTAACTCTATAAGAGTCGTCACTAGTTTCTTGCCAGTATATACTAATAGCGCAAGCTGCATTTCCATTCCTTTTTCATTCCATAAAAACAGAAGGTATGACAACGTGTTAAACTACCAGCAAGGTCGCTATAAATCTAAATTACGCCGAAAGAGTACTCTATTATATTGTAATATTGAATCCTCGGTGGAAATTCACGGCACCGTCGGTATAGTGTAATAAATTATTTTACGATCCATTAATCGTTGGCTACGATCAAGATCTATGGCCAATTATACAAATAATCAAATATACTTCTAATGAATACAGTACCATTAATATTTTCATCGTTTCCTTAATTCTTGGTTACCCTATAAGTAAATTTATAGATACATAAATAAAAATAAGAATGAGTACTTGAGTATGCATATCAACTGAAAACTCAGTCTTCATAAAATTTGTATGAACTCTCAATTAATAAATAATCAAAACTAACAAAGATATCGAGAAGTATGCACTTAAACAATAGAAACATATAGAGAGTGACTCTTTTTTCTTGTCGGTTAATATTTAAGTAATGAAAGAAGTAAAGAAATATTTTTATTCAAAACAAACTTAGATTTAAACATTTTCGAATAGGCATTTTTCCATTACCACCTATTCCGTATGCAATTTCAGTCAAGAAGAACGGACAAACTTACCTGTTGCTTTTTTCAAAAAGTTTAACTAAATAATGAATTTGTGTGAATACAAACTACTGAGCAATATCAGATCAAAAATATTACATAGACAGACAAACAGTGATAATCCTTTCGTAAATACCTTTTGTATGTTTACAATTTGATCTGAAACTACTGTATCTACTTATCTATAAAACCATACTTAACATTACGGAGAGGGGGCAAAGGGATTGTTAGTAATGGAGATTAAAAATCCCATTGCTAGCAATATACCCAACCAGGTGGACCTCCTCGCGGTTCTCCCTGGAAACTATCATGGTTAATTCTTGATGGATTCATCATGATGGGCTAACTGGCCTGTTTTCATTGTCATCGATCACCCTTCACTGGTGCCCCGCCAGCGTATTCCATTAGCGCAGGCGGGGTTACCATTCCATTATCACCCATCAAAAAAAAAAACATTACGGAGAAATATGCTTAAAAATAACAATTATGTAAAACAAAAATAACAAAATTTATAGCGTGAATAGATAACTAGATAAAAATAATTCCATTAAACAGAACAGTCTATAAAATAAACGTAAATACTGTTCTATAAATAAATAAATAATTGTTACAACCAAACTTAAATGTTATCTAACCTTGGACAATATTAATTCATCATTAAAATTCACCGCCGCCGGCGGACTATGGTCGCTTACCTACATTAAAATTGTTTCCAAAATTTTATGTGTACCCGTGGGAGAGGGCGGCCGCGTATATATCCCATTTGCGAACGATACAACATTACTTTGTAAATGTATCGTTTGTTTATTTTACGACTATCATAAAATAAGCAATAAATGAATATTTAGGTGATGGATGGGCGTGCGCGAGCCTATCACATTGATGTACAGTAATCGAGTGTGGTTGGTGGACCCTTCTGATCGATCGTGTCACTCTTGACATATTTTCCGTGTAGACAGCTCAATATATCATCTGAAATAGTTTCTTTGTTTGTTTTAAAAATAATGTTGTGTCAAAAAGTTTATTAGTGTTTACTGTTTTTTTGATACATGAAATATTATATCTGTCATATGTTAAGAAATAACCCACCTGCGTCTACTGACTTCCTATAATGCATTTGAAGTCATCGTTCCATGTGGGAGGTCGTCCGCGTTTGCCTGTACAGGGTTGCCAATCAAGAACCTTTCTTTCTCATCAGTTGTCGATTTTTCTCCCGAAAATGTACCCTGATCCTATTAAAAAGCAATATGCTGATGTCCAATAGTAGAAAATAGTAGAAAAAAGTAAGCGTGTTTTCAATAAATACAAGTATGTTTAGACAGTGACAGATAAACCGCTAGTAAGTTTTTGATTCGCCGTTTATGTTCACAATATGTGTTTAATATTATTTCTTTAAATAAATGAAAAAATGCTCTTTGTAGGTAAAAATACAAGTGTGATACATTTTACGTGCATTATAAAATCTCATTCTAGTAAGTCATTATTAGAGTTTCAATATTGAACAGCAGATTGTAATAAACGGAAATGGTTATAGCTGAGTGACTAGTTTGAGAGAAATTAAACGTTTCCCAACGTTCTGAAACTCTTCAAATTCCACGGATTGTTTGTGTTGGCAACTTTCGTCGCTTCCGAGCCGGTACGGCGCGCGGGCGGCCCTGGACATATACCTGCACTGGTATACACAAACGAATTGACAAAGTTTAATTTTTCAGTAGAAAATAATGTCACTCACAGAGTTTCAGTGGAAATTTGAGTTCTACTTAAGTGAGGAATATAGAAAATAAAGAATGATTACAGAATGTTAGAAAAATCTAGGATATTTTATTGTTATTTCCACCATGTCGTCACGATAGAATGGGTCACCTGTCTCTTTCCAGTGAGTGTCGTAAGAGACGACTATGGGAATTTAATGACCGGGGGACGACCAGCAAGATCTGTCTTAAAATATCTAACTGAGGTTGCCAACCCGCCTATCAAGCGTGGCAACTTCTTGCAAAACTGGAAACCTATTGGGGAAGACCTATGTTCAGCAGTGGAGAGTTAACGACTAATATGGTATTTTATTGTTGCCTCTTTTTTAAATAATATTATAAAGGCGAAAGAATATTTGTTTGTAAACTTTTGAGGTCTTAAAAAATATTTTAATAAATCAATAATCGCAAAGTTAAGTAGTATTTGGGACAAATAATTATACTGCCATACCAAGCCACAAAGATGGAATTAGCCAAGTTAATATGACATCAACAAGTTTATAATTTTAATAGGGATAGCGTAAGTAAAATAAATATTAATACTAAATTGTAAACTTGTTGAAGTGCACATATAAAAATAGACTTTCAGAAAGCATATATTTGAAAGGAATAAATCAACAACAGTAAAAGTAACGACGTAGCTTTTAGCTACAGTCCGGAAAGTTTGAAAGTTGAATCGACACGATCCCTTTGTCTTCACTCAATGGATGGATGTCACAAGCGCACTACAACTATTATAGAATGGAAGTGATTGAATCTATTTTCTCAGTTTATAAATTGCTTGATGCAATACAAAACAAAAGGAAATTAAGCAGATTTTACTTGCCTAAGGAATCAATTGCGGTGTCAATTCTGACTACAGGCATATACACCGATAAATGTATATGATTACATATTTCAAATCCAACTATGATTTGTGAAGGAAGGTGTGGAGGACACCTTCCTTTCCTGTGGGTGTCGTAAGAGGCAACTAAGGGAACATAATGCTAAGAAATTAATTAATGGGCAACAGCGTATCTCTTTAAACATCTCTTAAAGCCAACTGCGGTTACCAATTCGTCAAAACCTATTTTAATTTAAAATGTAGTATTTTCTTCAAGTAAATTTTGTTCCGCAACAAGCAGGTATTTATTCCACTCTCCTTCAATTGTTACAAACTTAATACTTAAATAATAAACAAGAAGACCGTATCGATGAAAGTCAGAAAGATGGATCTAAAGGCAGAACAAAAATCAGATAATATGAGCTCTCTAAAGATGTCGAAGACAGAGCAAAGCAAAAGTAAGAAAGATAAGGGGCAAACGAATTCATCGATGTAATTGTTATTACAAGCGAGTTCATATTTTGGGATAAGATATCAGATGTTGCTGTCTCCTTTTGTCTCATGATCTTGCTAGTGATCGATGGCGAGGCAAGCGAATTCTTCGATGCACTATCTTATGGGATACGTAGCTATCAAAATAAAGAGAGAGCAAGAGAAAGGTAATTAAGTAATGGAAAAGGATCTTTGCCAAACGTTATTTAACTACTAAAGACAAAGTCTCGTTATATCGAAGAGAATATATCCCAGACATAACAACTCTTTCTAAATTAGTTTCTGCATGCAAAAGCAAAGTTAAAACGTTCAACTTGTTGATGCAGCAGAAATCGCCGTGACAATTATAAGTTGGGTGTAGTCTGCAGAGTTTGTTCATAGACTGCGCATATTCCGCGAAGTATCTTAATATATTTTGCATCCTTATTGTTATTACTAATATTTACTAATATAGTAATTTGATGTGAATATGTTTGTTTGCTTTCTCGTTCTTTTCCTTACTCGCCAACTTGTTTATTACCTCTTGACTTAATAGTTGTGAGATATGTTATATTATACTAGCGACCCGCCCCGACAG
This sequence comes from Galleria mellonella, assembly GCF_026898425.1. Lineage (NCBI taxonomy): Eukaryota > Metazoa > Arthropoda > Insecta > Lepidoptera > Pyralidae > Galleria > Galleria mellonella. Next base: position 5,569 of record NW_026442159.1, read on the forward strand.
GTGCACATTACATCACATCAGAAACCTCTAAAATTATCAGTGTTTCTCTACTATGTAAAGGCCGCCTTCGCACAGGTGCACATTACATCACATCAGAAACCTCTAAAATTATCAGTGTTTCTCTACTATGTAATGCATGTATTATACATATAAACTTGGCTCGTGAATTATTCTATTTATTAAAAAAACCGCATCAAAATCCATTGCATAGTTTTAAAGATATAAGCATACATAGGGACAAACAGATGGGAAGCGACTTTGTTTTATACTATGCAGCGATAGTGACATTTGAAATGAGGAAGCACAAAAGCTACTCTTTGCTCAAATCATTCAGTTATATTACGGTCGTATAGACAAAGTTGCCGGTAAAAATTTCTTACTTGACAATTAGTAGCAACTTCATCCTATATCTTATTTCCTCTAAGTTTTCCATTATAATACTATAAAGTCGTGCATGAAAATAAAAAATAAAAAATTTCATTTATATATTTGCGAATAGACCTACAAGATTGAAGAAAAGAAAATTGGTAGATCGAGATACGCACGATGCGATGTCGGAAGCCGACTGAAGACGAGGGGTGACAGTGCAAATACACCTAAAACTGGTCGGCCTTGTATTAATACGAAATTGTTTTCTTAAATTTATATGCGTAGAAATATAAATGTAACATTGCATGTAGTAATGGTATACAGTGTCATTATAGCACATTCATAAAATATAATATATATGCATCGTCATCACCATTTGAGGGCAAGGGAAGAACAGCTGCGTCCCTCTTAAAACATCTCCAATCATCAATGAGGGCTGATAGGTGAGGATAAAATACAGGTCAGTTAACCCATCGTGATGAATACACATAGCATTCAGCACTATGGTTTCCTGAGGGGAAACCACGGGGAGGTTGATCTGATGAGGCATTTTTTTTTATACAACTTAGAATGGCAAACAAGCTGACGGCCCACCTGATGGAAAGTGGTAACCGTTGCCTATAGACTTTAGCAGTACCATGGACATAACAGAGTATACTGTTTCGCCCATGATACCCCCCATGCGTTGCCATTCCTGAGGACTCAGGTGTTATTCGTCTGTACCCAGTAAATTCATGCTGTTGGCAATGGGACTGGTAGTCCGCATTACTAATAATCCCTTCCCCCCACTTTATAACATTAGTATAAATTGTTGGGTATTTAAGTATAAAAATAGTTATAATTGATGTAGGTACTTTGATATATTGTATGAGTCAGTCGCGCAATAAATGGAGTAATAATCACACGGGTTTTATTTATCAGTGGCGACGAGGATTAAAATAGCAAAAAAAACAATGTCAGTGGGAAAACTAAGTGAGTTTGACGTGCAAGAGGGCAATTGGAAGTTATATATAGATCGGATGGACATGTATTTCAAGGCAAATACGGTTAAAGATGAACTGAAAGTACCGACACTTATATCGGTGGTTGGTGACGCGGCCTATGAACTTATGGTGAATTTGTGCAGTCCGAGTAAACCGTGTGAGAAAACATACAGTGAACTAGTCTACACAGTGCAAAAGTTTTTACAACCGAAACCGTCGGTGTTGGCGGAGCGATATAGGTTTAGACAGTGTAGGCAAAGTAACGGTCAGTCAGTTGCACAATATGTGGCGCAGTTAAAGAAAATGGCGGCCAATTGTGAATTTAATTTAAATTTTAATGAAAATATGAGAGATCAATTTATTTGTGGAATATTAAGCGACGGAATCCGACAAAGGCTGTTTGCAGAGGAGAAGATAGATTTTGAAAGAGCACTTTCATTGTCGTTGTCTTTGGAGGCGGCGGAGCGGGACGCTCAGGTTGTCGAGAATAAGGAAGAAGGAGTTTCATACTCGTATGTTGCAAGGCAGGGCAATATCACAACGCGAAATAAACTTCACGAGTCCAGTTGTTGGGGGTGTGGTGACATCCATCACACGTATAAACAGTGCAAGTTCAGAGACTATGTCTGTAGCCGTTGTAACCAAAAGGGACATCTACGGAGAGTATGTCCAGTAAAAGAACAAGGGTTATATGGAGATGATGCGGCGTGGACGGCTGGGCCCCGATATCGCGTTCAGCGGGGAGCTAATATCCAGCGCGGAAGGGGCGTCCAACGTAATCAGGAGATACGGAGCCGGGGGCGCGGTTATGGCACCGGAAACAATGCGAAGCGACTCGATAGCAAGGAAACTAGCCAGGCCCGGGCGTATTGGGTGCGTGAGGGTTTCGATGCGGGTCATCAGATGGAACATCTGGAGGAAGCTGACGGTAACGCGTCTGACAGTGATGAAGCAGTATATCAGATGTCTTTAGGACAATATAAACCGGTAAGCGTGACAGTTTGCATTAATAATCGAGTCATCACCATGGAAGTCGACACGGGATCGGCTTTGTCGTGCATAAGTGAAAAAATGTACACAGAATTATTTTTTGATATTCCGATAAAGCCTTGTAACTTAATGTTAAGATTCTATGATGGTAGTCGAATAAAACCTGTTGGATTTATCGAAGTAAATGTAAAATATGGATTGTTATATAAAACTTTAGATTTGTATGTTATAAATAGTGGTACGACTAGTTTACTGGGCCGACAGTGGTTGGCGGAACTCGATATAGATATTCCTAAAATATGTATAAATAATGTTAGACAGGATAATTGTAAATTGAATATTAATGATTGTAAAAAAAATATTATTTCCAGATATTCTGAAGTGTTCGAGAATGGGTTGGGGTGTTATACGGGCGAATGCGCCGTTTTGCGCCTGCGGCCGCATGCGCAGCCCGTATTCTGCCGGGCGCGACCGCTGCCGTATGCGTTACGAGAGCGGGTCGACGCCGAGCTAGATGCTATGCTGAGCGCCGGCGTCATCGAGCCCGTCGACCACTCTGATTGGGCTACACCGTTAGTAATTGTTCATAAAGCTGATGGATCTTTACGTTTATGTGTCGATTATAAGGTTACACTAAATCGTGTCTTATTAGTTGATAAGTACCCTGTGCCAAAAATCGAGGACTTATTTGCGAGATTAAGTGGAAGTACTATATTTAGTAAATTAGATTTGTCACAGGCATATGCACAAATACGGTTATCTGAGGACTCCACCGACCTCACTGTTATCAATACACATCGCGGTTTGTTCAAATACAAACGACTTGTCTATGGTTTGGCTTCAAGTCCGGGAATTTTCCAACGAATCATATATAATTTGTTAAAAGACATACCACATGTTACGATATTCTTTGATGACATCTGTATAGGAGGGCGAACAGAAGAAGAGCATATTAAAAGTTTGATAGCTGTGTTAGAAAAATTGAAGAGTCATGAGACTTAAAATAAAGAAACAAAAATGTAATTTTTTTTCGAAGGAAATAAAATATTTGGGCTACATTATAAATAAAGAAGGAGTTAGGGCAGACCCGGAAAAAATAAATCCAATATTAAAAATGAGGGCTCCTGCCAATGTCTCAGAATTAAAATCATTCTTAGGAATGATAAACTTTTATGGAAAGTTTATTAAAAATTTAAGCAGTTATTTGAGTTCAATGTATGTGTTGTTAAAAAAAAATAATAAAAAGTGGGTTTGGTTAAAATGTCATCAATCAGCATTTGAAAGAGTTAAATGTTTATTAAGTAGCAGTGAGGTGCTCGCTCACTATGACGCATCTCTGCCGGTGATGGTCACGTGCGATGCGAGTGCACACGGTATCGGGGCAGTGCTGTCGCAGAGCGTGCCCGGCGGCGGAGGCAGTGGCGCGGAACGAGTCGTAGCGTATGCTTCGCGCGCTCTCACGCCTGCAGAACGCAACTATAGCCAAATACATAAGGAGGCTTTAGCTATAGTTTTTGCTGTAAAGAAATACCACCAGTATTTGTATGGTAGGCAGTTTGTGTTGCGGACCGATCACAAACCATTAGTTAGTATATTTGGCCCACGTTCGGGTATTCCCAATATGACAGCCAGTCGATTACAACGTTGGGCCCTCATATTATCAGCATACGATTTTAAAATAGAATATGTTTCGTCTGAAAATAATACAGCCGACGCGCTTTCGAGGCTAATAGCTGCTTATAAGGCGGAGGGGGAGAGGGAGGAAGACAGTCCCGAGCAGACTTATTTACACTTCGCAGCAGATGCTTTCCTGTTAGATTATAATGATGTAAGGAAAGAAACAAAAAGAGATCCCCTACTAAGCAGAGTGCTTAGACATATTCGGGAAGGCTGGCCTACTAATAATGAAATAAAAGAATTACAACCTTTTTTCAATCGTAGAAATGAATTATATACCGAGTTAGATTGCATCATGTGGGGACATAGGGTAGTGGTGCCGTACAAACTTCAGACGAGCGTTTTGCAGGAGCTACACGAGACACATATGGGAATAGTAAAAACGAAGAGTGTCGCGCGCAGCTACGTGTGGTGGCCGGGGGTGGACGAGGCAGTGGAGCGGCAGTGCGCCGCGTGCGCCACTTGCGCCCAAGTAGCGGACGCTCCGCGTGCACACCAAACGCGCTCGTGGCCCTGGCCGAATAAGCCATGGTCTAGAATACATCTCGATTTTTTAGGGCCAATGGGAGGTGTTAAGTATTTAGTGATAGTAGATGCTTGTTCAAAGTGGGTAGAAGCGATCAAAATGAAGTCTACTACAGCTTCACAAGTTATATATAAATTAAGAGATTTATTTTCTAGATACGGAATTCCTAAGCAGATAGTGAGCGATAACGGACCGCCTTTTTCGAGCGAGGAACTTATGCATTTCTGTAAATTTAACGGTATAGAACATCTATTTTCAGCTGCATATCATCCTGCGTCTAATGGGGCGGCTGAAAATGCGGTTAAATTGTGCAAAAAGGTGATTAAAAAAGCGATATTACAAAAGGTAGAACCGGAAACTGCATTGAATCGATTTCTTTTGATGTATAGAAATACAATACATAATACTACGGGTGACAGTCCGGCTCAATTATTTTTAGGTAGATCCATTAGAACGCGTTTGGATTGTTTAAGACCTGATAGGGAGAAACACGTGTCAACAGCACAACGCAAACAGGAACTGGCGGCTAGGGGGACACAGAGGTATTTCGAAGTGGGTGATAGGGTATGGTATAGACAGTTCGGCACAAAAACCAAATGGGGAGAAGGTATAATATTAGAAAAATTAGGCAGCACTGATTATAATATTAAAACTAAGGACAAGTCCATTAAACACAGGCACATAGATCAATTGAAAAGGCACGATATAGACACACAAACTAACGGTAACACGGAACGTAAGGATTCATGGCTGTGTCCAGAATTGCTATCTTTGCCTATCCCGGGTGAAAGTGAGGGGTCGGAGGGCTCGAGGGTGCCGCTAGCGGGGCGGGCGGCCAGTCCGGCAGAATGGGGGAGTGCCAGGGAGCGTAGGCTACCAGTCCGTTATGGATTGGATGAATATGTAACGATCTGGAATCAAACATAATTATGTAATATAGATTTTAATCATAGTATATTTTATTCATAGTATATAAACGGAAGGGTGAATATGTCATTGCATAAATATTGTGTTTAAAAGTTAATTAAATGATTATTAGGAATTAAGGGTGGAGGTGTTGGGTATTTAAGTATAAAAATAGTTATAATTGATGTAGGTACTTTGATATATTGTATGAGTCAGTCGCGCAATAAACGGAGTAATAATCACACGGGTTTTATTTATCATAAATAAGAAATTAGAAAGTAATACAATTAGTAAAAATCGATATAAAATCAAACATTGGTTATATTATTTGACGGATTTTATTGTTTTTCCACAACTTATTCTGTCAAACTACTCACTACACACCAACTAGACTGTTTCCGAAGAAACGGCTCCTCAAGTAATCCTGGAATGTGAGGCTGTGGCCCATCAACGTTTAGAAATCTTCAGAATGGTGAGGTCGCTCCGGGAGGCCTGTGAAGAACCCAGGAAGCTTCTGCGCTTCTGGGCGGAACTAGGTTGGCTGTACTAGCCACGACTCATACGCACAACGGTCCAAATGAGAGGCTAAGCGCGGAAAATAGAGTCTTTCTCACATTCACACATTCTGTCAAACTAAATCAACTTATTTTACTTTGTTTCACACAAAGTTACACTCGCTCACAATGGAATACAGAACCTTGCCTCTTGAATAAAATTTCGTATTTATAATTTCTGTGTCTCTGTATCCCATTGTTATTGGTCCATTAATGTTTTTGATTAATTTAGTTGTAAGAATATTTTGTGGTATAAAAAGCAAAACATTTTTCAAAACTGTGTTAGAATCATGAACAAAAATACCATTTAAACTGCTTATAATTGGTGTATACAAGTCACGAGATTTTGATGTAGAGAAATTTTAAGTGTGTATTTAAATTGCAAATACTATTTTTTATCTACGTAATCAAATCTTTTTTTAATGTAGCAACGAGTATTTATCTTGTATAAAAATCGGTAAAAAAACTTTTAAGTTAAACGGTTTTATTTTATGTGCACTGAAAACTACAAAATAAATAAATAGTTACTTACCTATCAACCTACGTAGATGATCTCGGTCATTAATATCTCTGATGGTAGTGGTTGTCATAACATGAACCATGTCAGCGGCCGAAAGGCAGTTCATGAGAGAACACTAACACCAGGGTTTGCTTGGTAGGTAAACTAAGCAGCCCGCACTATAACAAGTAGGTATTTTGACCTTCTAGTTCAGAAATATTTTAGTACTAGGCAGAATAGCTTTTAGGCATATTAGACTAAAATAAAAATTATTTTGTAGTTTTCAGTACACATAAAATAAAACCGTTTAACTTAAAGTCAGTGAGTGACCGCGCTAACAAACGGTCGGTGCGTTAAGTAGCTGTTAAAAATGGCCTCTAATGTGATTAAATGTAATTCGTGTAATGTAGTTATAAATAAAGTATTAGCGTTCATTATAAACAAAGTGGATGTTATGGACGAAAAAAGTATACATTTAATATGTAATAGTGCTTTCTCACCGGAGGATACATCGACCGCAAAAAGTATGCTGTTCGACTCAATACCAACTGCAAAACGCAAGATACGTCGCAAGCAGGGGAAGAATGTGCGAGAACTGGACGATATTATAGATCTAATAAAAAGTACGAACACCGAGGATATGCCTATTTTTGTTGCCAAAGATTTGCATAAACTCCCGCCGGTCACATTTGACCATGTAGATGTTACGGGTCTTTTAAAAGATATTGTAATGCTGAAAACTGATCTTAAACACGTTCATGAAAACTATGTCACTGTCGATGACTATAATCAGTTGAAGATGGGTATGGAAAATTTAATGCATGCGTCTGTCATAAATGATTTTCAATATATAAACAAAAAGCGAGGAGCGCAATTTGGAAACAGTTTTACATGTGATAGTGGGCCTATGGGATTGCAAAACATTCCTGTATCTAATACAGATGAAAAAATTTGTGACAACAAAATCTTATCACCGCAAAAAAAATACTAAAAGTGTGATGGAGGGTACAACACAAACTTTGGATTATGAGAATCAACAGCGCATGACGGTATCAATCGAAAAACCAGTTTCGAGTGCGAAAACAGCACCTACCATGAATGTAAAAGTCACTGGAGTGAGAAGGAATCGAGATCGATCACGTACTATGGCAGAGGTACTAAGCCCAACTAATACGAAAGAAGGAGAACAAATAGTAACAAAAAACGATTGGACGTATGTTACTAAGAAAAAGGTTAAGAAATATAGATTTATAGGACAATTGGGAAAGGCGTCTACGGATGCGAACGGAAGGTTTAAGGCAGCTGAAATTAAAGTGCCACTTTTTATATCTAACGTATCAAAAGATACGAAGGAAGAGGACATAAGTGAGTACATAAAAAAGAAGACAGGTGATATAGTTACTTTACATAAAATAAACACGAAAAAAGAAAGATCTTACAATTGTTATAAATTGTTTGTTTCTAAAAATAAAATACAGCAGTTTTTGAATGATGAAATTTGGCCGGATGGTATATCTTTCAGACGTTATGTCTACCTAAAACATCCAGTTGGTAAAGGTGAAAATAATAATAATAAAAATGAATAAGAAAAAAGATATAACACAATTTGTAACTTATAATTGTAAGTCAATTAAGCGTTCTATTGAAGATGTTAGACGCTTGTGTCAGACTACCTCAAACTCCTCAAAGTCCTTCCTCAAACCATTTTGAGCCCAAATATACTACTGCATGGTCGACAGTGCTGCCCTGCATTTTATGGACGGTGAATGCTCATGACAAAACTAAGGGCAACATCCTTTTTTCAGCCGTACCATAACTGAATTTTGCTGGAAACTGTATGGCTTTAGGGTAAATAACGTGCATGCCGTCTGTGCCAAAGTCAATTAAAACTGATGATATATCTGTTTCGTACATTTGGGTTCGACGGAACTGAGGCCAAAAAGGTGTCTGAGTGTCAAGTGTCTGAGAGTCTAGTGTCTGAGTGTCTTGTATCCGAGTGTCCAGTGTCTGAGTGTCTAGTGTCTGGATGTCTGAGTGTCTAGTGTCTAGTGTCTAGTGTTTAGTGTCTGAGTGTCGAGTGTCGAGTGTCGAGTGTCGAGTGTCGAGTGTCGAGTGTCGAGTGTCGAGTGTCGAGTGTCGAGTGTCGAGTGTCGAGTGTCTAGTGACGAGTGTCTAGTGTCTAGTGTCTGAGTGTCGAGTGTCTGAGTGTCTTGTGTCTAAGTGTCGAGTGTCGAGTGTCGAGTGTCAAGTGTCGAGTGTCGAGTTTCGAGTGTCTAGTGTCTGAGTGTCTAGTGTCTAAGTGTCTAGTGTCTGAGTGTCTAGTGATTGGGTGTCTGAGTGTCAAGTGTCTGAGAGTCTAGTGTCTGAGTGTCTTATATCCGAGTGTCGGAGTGTCTAGTGTCTAGTGTCGAGTGTCTAGTGTCTGAGTGTCTAGTGTCTGAGTGTCTTGTATCCGAGTGTCCAGTGTCTGAGTGTCTAGTGTCTGGATGTCTGAGTGTCTAGTGTTTAGTATCTGAGCGTCGAGTGTCGAGTGTCGAGTGTCTAGTGTCTGAGTGTCGAGTGTCTGAGTGTCTAGTGTCTAGTGTTTAGTGTCGAGTGTCGAGTGTCGAGTGTCGGGTGTCGAGTGTCGAGTGTCGAGTGTCGAGTGTCGAGTGTCGAGTGTCGAGTGTCGAGTGTCGAGTGTCGAGTGACGTCGAGTGTCGAGTGTCTGAGTGTCTAGTGTCTGGTGTTTAGTGTCTGAGTGTCGAGTGTCGAGTGTCAGAGTGTCTAGTGTCTGGGTGTCTGAGTGTCAAGTGTCTGAGAGTCTAGTGTCTGAGTGTCTTGTATCCGAGTGTCCAGTGTCTGAGTGTCTAGTGTCTGGATGTCTGAGTGTCTAGTGTCTAGTGTTTAGTATCTGAGTGTCGAGTGTCGAGTGTCGAGTGTCTAGTGTCTGAGTGTCGAGTGTCTGAGTGTCTAGTGTCTAGTGTTTAGTGTCTGAGTGTCGAGTGTCGAGTGTCGAGTGTCGAGTGTCTAGTGACGAGTGTCTAGTGTCTGAGTGTCGAGTGTCTGAGTGTCTTGTGTCTAAGTGTCGAGTGTCGAGTGTCGAGTGTCGAGTGTCGAGTGTCAAGTGTCAAGTGTCGAGTTTCGACTGTCTAGTGTCTGAGTCTCTAGTGTCTGAGTGTCTAGTGTCTAGGTGTCTGAGTGTCAAGTGTCTGAGAGTCTAGTGTCTGAGTGTCTTATATCCGAGTGTCGGAGTGTCTAGTATCTAGTGTTTAGTATTTGAGTGTCGAGTGTCGAGTGTCGAGTGTCGAGTGTCTAGTGTCTGAGTGTCGAGTGTCTGAGTGTCTAGTGTCTAGTGTCTAGTGTTTAGTGTCTGAGTGTCGAGTGTCTGTGGGTATGCGTGTCTGTCGGTCTTGAGTGTCGAGTGTCGAGTATCGAGTGTCGAGTGTCGAGTGTCGAGTGTCGAGTGTCGAGTGTCGAGTGTCGAGTGTCTGAGTGTCTTGTGTTGGTGTTTAGTGTCTGAGTGTCGAGTGTCGAGTGCCGAGTGTCTAGTGTCTGAGTGTCTAGTGTCCGAGTGTCTAGTATCTGAGTGTCTTGTATCCGAGTGTCTAGTGTCTGTGTGTCTAGGGTCTGAGTGTCTGAGGGTCTAGTGTCTGAGTGTCTGAGTGTCTAGTGTGAGTGTCGAGTGTCAAGTGTCGAGTGTCGAGTTTCGAGTGTCTAGTGTCTGAGTGTCTAGTGTCTGAGTGTCTAGTGTCTGGGTGTCTGAGTGTCAAGTGTCTGAGAGTCTAGTATCTGAGTGTCTTATATCCGAGTGTCGGAGTGTCTAGTGTCTAGTGTTTAGTATTTGAGTGTCGAGTGTCGAGTGTCGAGTGTCTAGTGTCTGAGTGTCGAGTGTCTGAGTGTCTAGTGTCTAGTGTTTAGTGTCGAGTGTCATGTGTGTGTCGAGTGTCGGGTGTCGAGTGTCGAGTGTCGAGTGTCGAGTGAGTGTCGAGTGTCGAGTGTGTCGAGTGTCGAGTGTCGAGTGACGTCGAGTGTCGAGTGTCTGAGTGTCTAGTGTCTGGTGTTTAGTGTCTGAGTGTCGAGTGTCAGAGTGTCTAGTGTCTGGGTGTCTGAGTGTCTGGATGTCTGAGTGTCTAGTGTCTAGTGTTTAGTATCTGAGTGTCGAGTGTCGAGTGTCGAGTGTCGAGTGTCTAGTGTCTAGTGTTTAGTATCTGAGTGTCGAGTGTCGAGTGTCGAGTGTCGAGTGTCTAGTGTCTGAGTGTCGAGTGTCGAGTGTCGAGTGTCGAGTGTCGAGTGTCGAGTGTCGAGTGTCTAGTGACGAGTGTCTAGTGACGAGTGTCTAGTGTCTAGTGTCTGAGTGTCTTGTGTCTGGTGTTTAGTGTCTGAGTGTCGAGTGTCGAGTGTCGAGTGTCGAGTGTCGAGTGTCGAGTGTCGAGTGTCTAGTGTCTGAGTGTCTAGTGTCCGAGTGTCTAGTGTCTGAGTGTCTTGTATCCGAGTGTCTAGTGTCTGTGTGTCTAGGGTCTGAGTGTCTGAGTGTCTAGTGTCTGAGGGTCTAGCGTCTGAGTGTCTAGTGTCCGAGTGTCTAGTGTCTGGGTGTCTCAGTGTAGTCCTATTATTTGATACCCATATTGTGGTGGTTGTGGAAAAATATGTACCTAATCCGCCATATTGGAACGGCGTCCATCTTGAATTTTAAATTTTGACATAATCATCGTGTTTTACTAGTGTAGCCCTTTCATTTGATACCCATATTGCGGGGTTAAGGAAAAATATGTAATCCGCCATTTTGTATCGGCGGCCATCTTAGATTTATAATGTTATTGATTTTATTATATTGTATTGTCATCTAAATTAAATGTGTGTCCCAAATTTCAGATCAATCTGACAACGGGAAGGTGCTTAAATTCCAATTTCTAATTTTGACCCAAATAAATAAATACCGTACAGGTCGAGCTAAATAAAACCGTTTAATAATAAAAACTAGATGTATGGTATAAACAATAAAAATTTATATGTCACTGCAATATCTATGTGACATTATGGTCCCGATATAGGATAGGCCACCTTTCCTGTGGGTATCGTAAGGAACGACTAAAAAAGAGTAAGGGATGGGCAGCAACGTCTCTCTTAAAACATCTCTAAATGCTAACCTGCCTGCCAAAACTCACTTATGGGGAAGGCTTATATTTAGCAGTGGATATTTAACGGTTAAAATGAATAATCTCTGAGTACAACGAGCTAAGCTACTTCGAGAGCCCAGTCCGGACAAAGGGTGACACAGTATTGTAAATACGCTTTACATATGTATAGACTCTTTCTTACTAAGCGTCTTAAGTGACGTCTCGATTCTAAAATTGTAGAATAAGGTACTGAATACTTTTAAAATATATTTGTTCTATGTATATAAAACAAAACAAAATACTTGAATTTTTAAGGTTATTTATTCATTTATTTATAAACTACTCACTACACTTACAGTATCCCAAAACGTGTAGTGCGCTACAGGTTTAAGAAAGAAAGAAAGATTTATTCAGTACTTAATTTCACATTAAAAACACATAGCCATTTAACAATAACACTCAGCTATGCAACACTTATATATATATATATATATATATATATATATATATATATATATATATATATATATATATATATATATATATATATATATATAAGTTAAAATAGTTGCACACTACTGTTATTATCATCTCAGTCCAGTCATATTATACATATATACGTGTACACATAAATATAAACCTACATAAATAAGAATATAAATTTAAATCAGTCTTATATTGTACTAGTCCATTTACTTACAATATATTAACTTACAACATAATTATGGTATTCTATTTCTGATATATAATTATTTTGAGTATGGAACTTTATTTTTTAAAGGTGAATACAGGCTATCATTATCACACTAACTTGGTGGCTTGTTTTAGTTTTGGGTCTTAATTTTTTTTTCTTTTTTTTTGCATATAGATTCATCATTGTCATATCAGCTCTTAACTGTCCACTGCTGAACATAACCCTCCCCCTTGAAGAGTTTACAATAGTTGCCACGCTTGGCAGGCGGATTGGCAACTGCAGTTAGGCTTTGGAGATATTTTAAGCTGTTGCCCATCCATCGCCCTCCCGTAGTCGCCTCTTACAACACTCACAGGAAAGGAAGTACTGGCCTATTCCACGCCGGAATCACACGGAACTTGCATATAGATCATATTACGTCAATTCCTTTCCTCATTTATTCCATTTTCTTATTTATCATCTTATATTGTTGAACACAATTTAATCTGTCACGTTGTAGCCTAAAGCTGTTTAGTAAATACGCACAGACATTCTCGTTTTCTAGACTGGCGTAAAAAGAGGAAAAATCACGCGAGGAAAAAGCTTGTAGAGAAATAAAATCGTCACGTTGTTATACCAATATAGCGCAGTGGAATAACAATGAGACACAATCGGAATATGTAACAGACATAAAAAGAGTAACGCTGTGTTATCAGTAAGGGGAAGTAATGAGAAAAATGCTTGTTAGCCCCCAAACTTGCGCAACGCAAACGAAATGTTACGAAGTTACCGGATAACATCTTGCGCGAACAATAACATTGCACACTCTCTATGGAATTTGGGGATCGATATCTAACTGATGGAGCTTTGTAACTTTATTGGTTGGAGTACCAGACCCAAGTATTTGGGGTTCGATGTTTGTTTAAAAATACACGTGCTATATTTTTGGGTTACGTTGATATTTTCGGAAGATTTTCTCTTTGGAATCAACTTTCATCAGCAGTATTTCGAACCGACATCATAACCTTCAAGAAAAAAGCATATTCCTTTTTTTAAATCTGGCAGCAGACCTGCAATGCCTTTAGTGTTGACATCCTTCAAAGGATGTTAACGATTTTGATTTCGTTCTTCATAGCAGAGGGAGACTTTATACAAAAGTTGTTTGCTTGGATACCTCTGTCTCATTTGTGTTTCAATCGTAAAGCAGTTGTGTTTGCATGGCTGTGTTTCGGTTTTAAGGGTAGGATATGGCGTGAATTTACAGATTACAGAGGAATAACACCTAAGTCCTCAGGAATGGCAACGCATGGGGGGGTATCATGGGCGCCTATAGACATAAGGAGTACCATGGACATAACAAAGTACACTATACTCTGTTATGTCCATGGTACTCCTTATGTCTATAGGCGACGGTTACCTCGTTCCATCAGATGGGCCCTCAGCTTGTTCGCCATTCTAAGTTACACAAAAAATATATATTTTTTATTAAATTATATATCTTTTTTCCTATAAGTACAATAGCGTGAAAGGAGACAAACCTAAATACATTGGTAGCTCACAAATGTCCCGGCGAGCAGGCGAGCACGTGACTCCACACAGTACGTTTATCGCGAGCTCGTTAACCCTAACTACATTGAAATGCGTGGAATTGCCACGCAAAACTGAGATTGGGCTGAATGGTAAACCTTCTTTCGAACCGAGTTAATAGAAAACGAAATAGAAATCGCCGATTGGCCTGATAATCGTTACGGTCGTTTTGTGATAACACAAGTAATAATAATAAAAGATCCCGTGAACGGGCCGCTTGTTAAGTGAACAAATTGGAACAAGTGTTCGCTTAATAAAACGCCTTGTATCTTTGCTATGTTTAGAATGTATTGTTCCTTATGTTACAATTTTCTTTACATTCACATCAATATTATAAGATATGTATTATACATTCTCTTACGAACATACATACAGTATACTCTGTTATGTCCATGGTACTGCTCATGTCTATAGGCGACAGTTACCACTTTCTATCAAGTGGACCATCAGCTTGTTTGCCATTCTAAGTTGCATGGCCTTTAAAATCAAAGTATACTCAAATACATCTCTTAATTAAAAGTTCTATTAATTAAATTCCAAATTAGTACTAATATTCTAATTTTCTTCAATCTGGTTTAAAATATAAAATATCGTTCCATATCTTTGACAAAATATTTTTTTTTTGTAATTTCCTGAACATTTGACAGACTTGAATTTGGCGTGAATTTACTGGGTACAGAGGAATAACACCTGAGTCCTCAGGAATGGCAACGCATGGGGGGTATCATGGCCGAAACAGTAGTCTGTTATGACCATGATACTGCTCATGTCTATAGGCGACGGTTACCACTTTTCATCAGCTTATTTGCCATTCTAAGTTGTATTTTTATACAACTTAGAATGGCAAATAAGCTGAAACTTAGATTTAGCTGTTTTTTATTTTATAGCCCTCATATATTTCTCTCCCGTGGGTTTCGTAAGAAGCGACTAAAGAAACTTAATGACCGCGGGATGGTTAGCAGCGTCCCTCTTAAAAGCCTAACTGTAGTTGCCAACCCGCCTGTCAAGCATAGCAACTACTGACAAAATCCTTCTAATGAGAGAAACCGGGGGGGAAGCGATTGTTACACCCTATCAGGTCGACCTCCATGCGGTTCCCCCTGGAAACCATCGTGGTTAATTCTTGTGGAATTTATCACGATGAGTTAACTGACGTACTTTTGTCCTCATCTATCACCTCTCACTGGTACCCCGCCAGCGTATACCGATATCACAGGCGGGGTTACCATTCCATTATCGTCCCACAAAAAAAAATGGGAGACATTTTTCTACAACAATACCTATGTTCATCAGTGAACAGTCAACAGCTGGTATGATAATGATACATATATATTAGTGTAATTTTCATTACATCATCCACAAGTTGTGTTCAAGATGACCTTATAAATCTGGCTTAGGAACGTTAGTCAAACCAAATAATTTAATACTTTATACAAAGAGAAATATTCCCAGCGGTACGGTCGCAGCTTATCCTATACTCTGTATAATATACATTTTGTATTCTGTCTACCAATATATATATATATATATATTTCCTTAGAATATATTTGCTGAATAGCCAATCATTTGACCATTTGGCGGTTAGCTGGCAGTGAGCCAAAGGCTGTAATTCCATTCAGGAGATCGCATCATTTCTGTATTGGTATAAGCGACTATTAATAGCTAAGGTGAAGGTCGGGTTGAATGTTATTTTTAATGCTTTAGGATAATAATAGTGTTATATTATTGCAGCGGCCAGCAACTGAGGCATTGATGGACGAACGTACAAATGTGGGCCGAGGTGTAGCCGAGGCACACACATACGTGAGTCCATCAATGCCTAGTTGTGGCCAAGGCTTGTATAGTTCTTTTCTCAAACAATGCGCGGAAATCAAAAGCACAATTTTACTTTTTAAGTTCAATGAAGAATAACGAACAATAATAATTTTTCATGCGCTATAATGTCCCTTTGTTTTTTTTTCAATAAACTGCTTTCTATTTGCAAGACAGTTCGAAATTTAAATAAAACATTGTATTAGTTACCTCCTTGGTAGCCATGTTTCGAAGTAAAAGGTTATTCCATTTTTAAATTACAGGACAGATATGAGTTTACATAGCAATTTATCTGGCTGCAAAACACGGCAGATATGGATTTTCATACAACTTTCGCCGGCCGCTGCCCGCATGTATCTATGTATCTAGGCCAGTACGGCAATTTTGATCTATCTCGAAGAAGATTGTCAAAATAATGCTCACATTTCTAAACATGTTTGAGAAAAATATATATAAAAGTAGAATATAGGAAACGTGTGAGGATAATATTCATTAATGTAAAACTCACTTCCATTATACACGAACCCTCCGAATCACGAAGCAAGTGGCAATTTAAAAGAATCAAAACTTGAATTTTGAGATTCCAAAGTTTAGGTTAGTTTATGCTATTAACTTACCTGGGGGAGGGGAAAAAGATTGTTAGTAATGAGCTATACAAAAAGACCCATTGCTAACAATGTACCCTGTTAGGTCGACCTCCACACAGTTCCCCTTGGAAACCGTCATGGTTAATTAATTCTTGAATGATATAAAATAAACCAAACAATTCTAGATTTTATGTAGTCAAGTGGAAGGAATTATAAGAGTACTTGTCCTGACCTTTATTAGAACAGATTTTAGCTTCATAATGAAGAAGTACTCCATTATGGGTTTGTAAAACAAGGAGCGATATCTAGATATATTTCTCAGAATCTATTAAGCACTTTATTTAATTCTTCAAATTTCTGTATTGCAATAATATTGTTGGCGTTCTTGAATAATTGAGGACTTCGTAAGTGAAAATAATATAGATCTTAAACATTATTTTATGCTTTACTAGCTATTTAAGCTTCTCGCAGAATCCGTTGGCAAATCCATTTCTAATGTGAAATGTTATCCTAATAAAGATACACTCATAATAATTAAGTGGATATATAGAGTAAAAGTTTCCCTTTGCCTCGAGATCTTTCGTTGACGGCCTTTGATCCTCGCATATCGCATCGTTTTACATGAAACAAATCAAATATTTGTTACGATCCCGCAGAAAAGTACCAAAATATATCAATCATGCTTTAACGTCAATACTACGACTATAAGTGATCTTTTGAGATTGAATTTTGTAGAGTTACGTATATGGGTTTAAATTTGTTTCAAGGGAAATGGTCAACACCTTGTATTTGGGGA